>NW_026971508.1:909-18638 GCF_963678635.1 Symsagittifera roscoffensis | reverse complement strand
GTTCAAATAAAACAAAATGATCAAAATTGTGAATGCGTTTTGGCTGGTAGCCATTGTTAGTCTAAAAATTAATTTGCGAAAACAACTTCAGCTGAAGCATTTTGTCAGATAAATTTAGCATCCTCCCATAAAATTAGCGGATCACATAATAATTCATCTTGAATAACGATAAGAGTTAAGTGTACAGCGCTTGTTTTCAGATGACCTCCCGCCCGCGCCCTCGCCCTCGCCCTCGCACTCGCCCTCGCACTCGCCCTCACCTTCGTTAATTCGGCCTCGGAGATAGTTTGAAAGCTTCAGTCTGTTTTTGTTGCATCTGGTCAATGGTCAAGGATTAATTATCAATTTTTCCAGAAACAAATGAGCTTGAATCATTTTCTTCTGAATTACGCTCTTGTGGTAAATTTTGATCACTACGACTCGGGTTGCAGTCGCAGAGGTAATTATCGCTGTTGCAGGCCCTGCTCAGTGGCCACTTGTCCATGAACAGGACAAAAACATAGCTAAAACTCGGAGTTATCATGAATCATTATCTATGAATCATCGCTGATTTTTGGAATAGCAATCGTCCCTCTGAATCATCTATGATTAAGTGATGACCTTTAGTTAAAATATTCATCGCTTTTCAGGCCCTGATCAGTGGTCATTTAGTCATGATCAGTACATTTGCAGAACTGATTCATGGTATGTTGCTGAATCACGGACGACTATCTCTGCGATGGATGTGTTTTGTGAAGCTGATATGAGCATAAATCCACCAGTATTGATTTTGGTAGATTGTTTGGGTCTCTTTACTACCCCACCCACTACTACGATAGGAACGAATTGCCACCCCTGAATAAAAGAAAATATAGCTTCAGCTTCCTGCCCTTTAAAATTTTACGGTTTGCTAAGGAGAGAATGAACCTTGCGTTCAAACCAAATTTGGTTGCGTTCAAACCAAAAATCACTTGGTGCAATTTAGCGGAGAAAAATTGATTTCTGATTCTACGCGAACGGTACGAGACAGGCTGCTTCTTTTTGCGATTAGCAAACAAAATTTCAAAGGGCGTGGTTGGTGTTGTGTTGAAGTTACTCCAGTTGAACTTGGGTTGCATGATGAAAGCAAGGATGGGTGTTGTCGATTTTGTTCCAATTAAAATTTGAGAATAGTGAGTTTCGGGTTTCTGTTCAACACTGATGTTGGTGTGTTTTAATGGTAGCTGGATTTCGTGGAAGATGCAAAGCAGAGCAGCGAAGCAAGATAAAAATTTTAAATTTGATTGAGTATAAAGGAAAAAAATTGGCAAAGGAAAATTTCACAGGCTCTGAGTGTGAACCAATCTGATTAATTAACACATGAAAAAATCCTGAGATTTGAATTTCGGAGAGAAAGGAAACGCAATTGAGGGGCTGTTTCAATATAAAGGGCTGCTGTTGTTCGGCTTTAAACACGTAGTTGCGCCATTTCAAGGTTTGCTATGAATGATGTTGATTTTTTTTTGGCTGCGCTCAAATAAAAAACCTCTTGGTTCAATTTAGCGGCAAAAAATTAATTCTGATTCTAATTGAGACGACACGTGACAGCCTGCTTAATTTTGTCATAAGCAAAAAAAAATAAAAAAGAGGCGTGGTTTGTTTTGTGTTGCAGGTTCTGTCCAGTTGAAATTGGGTTTCAAGTAAGTTCATGATTAAAGCAAGGATGGTTTTTGTCGATGTTGTTTAGGATAAAGCCTTTTTTCCTTTTTAAAATTTCAAGGCTTGCTATGAACAATGTTGAACTTTTTGGTTGCGTTCAAAAGAATAATCACATGGTTCAATTTAGCGTTAGAAATGGCGAAGTGATTTCATTGTTTACTTGATGCGAACTTTGAATTAGATAATTTGATTGAAGTTTTCTTGCCCGCACTGAAAATTCTCGAATAAAATAGATTATATTGAGAAAAAATTTTGCGGAAAATGTTGCCATTATAATCGATTATGTGTAACCAATTTAAGCAACATTTTCGATTATAATAGAAAGAAAATAGATTATTTTCATGAAGATTATATTGCCTTATAGTTCCACTAAAATGTTTTTTTATCTCCACATAATCTCAACAAAATCTATTTTTTTTTCGCTCTGAAATCGCCATAAAATCTATTGTTTTTGTCATAAAATCGCAATAAAATCTATTGTATTCGCCATAAAACTGCCAAAATGGCAACAAAAACTATTGCTATCGCCGTAAAATTGCAGTAAAATCTAGGACCCAAAACATCAATTATGTTGTCAAAAAAATGGATTTTATTGTCTGAAAAACTGACTTTTTCTCTTCTTAAAAACATATGCTAAAATCAAGCTTTTTACCCCCCCCCCCCAAATGAAGGGGTAGGGTAAACTGGGGGGGGGGGGGGCAGTAAACTGGTGAGGGTAGTGAGCTGGGGGCTTAACTGAGGGTGGTTTGGGTGTTTAAACGGGGGGGGGGGGGAGTTTGTGGTAAAAAAAAACAGTAAAATGAAGTGTTAAAAACATAGAAATTATAGAAATTTTGTTCTGAAATGTAACATTTTATGACACGTAATACGTAGCAACTGCACTAAACAGGAAATAAGATACTTTAAATAAATTGCAAATTTCATAAATAACCCCTCAAAAAAATCCGTTATGATCGATTAAAATCGATTACAATGGATTATATTGACAAAAAAATATAAGGATTATAATCCATTTTTAATGGATTATAATCGATTATTTTGTCATTTTATTGCGGACCATATTACTATGACAATATAATCGATTATGATCCATGGGCGCTCGGTGCGGGAATCTATTATAATCTATTATAATTCCAATATAATCGACATAAAACTAAAGTTTTTCAATGGATTTTTTTCTCCATGTAATCGATTATTCTATTCTGCGACCACAAAATCACCAGATAATTGATTATTAAAAGAACAATTTTTTGTTCGACCACAAAATTGCCAGATAATAGATAATAATCGGAGAAACTTCGGTGCGGATGGATTTAGTTTTTGACGCAATTTGTTGTATGGTCATTTCCGGTTACCGATCGCTTGAATTTTTAGCAAAAGTTATAACTGCACTTCTTGCGGAGCCAATTTGTTTTTGTGACGGCAAAAGTGTCAAATAAGCCCTGTTGCGGAATTTGCAATGAATCTGGGCTTTGTTCCTTTTCCCCCCACCAGCGAAATTTAACTAGTAAAATTTTATTTACATTATCGGATTGTTACAAAAATTGGTATGCGGACTATTTAGGCTATGACAAACATATTTATTCTTCATACACCACCTTGTAAAAGCCCTCGTTACAACATAAAATTGATGCATATGTGAGTTTGGGGGGAGGGAGAGCCTGAATATGTTTTCAACCTATTGCCTGAATATTGTTTTCAAATTTTTAAAAGGCACTCTTTGGCATCGTAATGCAAAAACGCTTTTTTGAGATATCTCTTTGAAGCTCATCATTGGTGCAAATGATGAGGTTCAGAGAGATACCATCGTAAAGCGCTTGTGCATCACAGTGTCTGTGACTTGTGGCAGATTCCGCAACAGGCTGAAAACTAATTTCTCGTGTAATACTCAACACGTCTAATTTGATCTTTTACTGTACTGACTTTGGCGAACGAATAGCTAAAACACTGGCGAGTTTTTACAGGCAGCACAAAGTAAGGGCGCCAAATGAAAGATCATCCAATAAAAAGGCCCTGGTGGTAAAAGCCTAATGTATTTTTTGAAAAAAAATTGATGGTGTGATAAGCACTTTTCCAATAAAACTGAATTCTTGCAACATCCCTTGAAAACTCTTTCTTAGAAATTTTTAATTGATAACATGCAACTTTAATTGAAGTCATTCTTATAATTGTTTAGTTAGTTCAATTGTAGCAGTTCCTAGTCAAATTTCACATTGAATCCGAAGTCCTTGGACCTTAGATTTGTCATGATGGTGATAGATCTGCAGCTTGTTCGCATTAATTCACGGCAATATAAAATGACCTGAACAAAACCCTTGAAAGCGCAAAAAATATGCAATATGCATCATTAACATTATAATCAGTTCAAGAAAAAAGGAATAAACACTTCATTGATTTCAGCAATCACAGATTTAATTGGACTTCGATTCTCAATGGCCTGTTCAAAAAATCACACTGGCGAGAATGATTCAAAAAATGGATTAAAAATAATATCAGATACAGCTGATCATTATTTGAAAATTGCAACGCTTGAAACCACTAAATGGGATTGAAGAAGGACATCTGAAGTAAATCTATCATTAATTGCTGTTAATTAGACCCAATTAGGGGATGCATATACTGTTATTTCAATACGATGCCTAAATACGCGTGAAATGAGCGTACTCGATTGCGAGGCAAGTATCACAGAATATTCCGACCAATTATCAAATGCAAAAAAAAAAATGAAACAAAAAAAGCAAAAAAAAAACAAACGATGTTTCGAGCCTTTCCATAAAAAGTAGCCACAATCTTTTAATTGTTCTCAATTTTTTTCATCATTTGTAACAGCAAAAATGATAGCCGGTGGCCTACAAGTAGCACAGAATATGAGGCAAGTGGCCGTGCAAGTAGCACAAAGTAGGATTCTATTATTAAAGTAAAATTTCCATTAATAAAAGGAAAGATCCTCGTTAATTAAAACTTAGTACGTTTCCTTTGACCAAAAAATTTTTTTTTCAGAATTTAGTTAAATTTTTCAGAAAATTAAACGAAAAAATCTTTCGATACAAATGTATTTATTTAATCTTGTTTCGCGAGCTGACTCTTTCTTGCATTTGTAGAATTTTTGTACTCTTTGATCATTTATTTTGAGATAACGTTTTTTCGTATTTGATAAAAGAACCACAGTATTGATCTTGAAATTTTTTTAATTTTCGATGTGCTTATTAAACCACTCCATCTACAAATTTTTTGTCCGTCATCAAAAAAAAATGACAAAAATTATGATAATTGAAATAATTATGATGAAACACAATTTTTAAAAAATAATAACCAGAATGTTCGTATATCAGGGCAAAACTCTGAATGTTTCGTTTGCACCGTAATTCGTATCGAGTATTTGACGATAAAAAAAATAAATAAACCATAAATTTTAAACTGCATCAAACATCTTACGAAAAATTTGATTAATGCAAAAATAATGCGATCGATATGCTTGCAACAAATCAGTTTGGAACAAACTTGTAGCGCGGGATAGCTCGCCACGCTTAAATAATTTGCGTTACATTTTCAGCAACCTTAGTCAAATCTTCAAAACCAAATTGGCAACTTTCAAACCCCAAAAAGTACACAAAACGGAAGTGAAACTTTTGCATTTGATAAAAGATTTTTTTGCTAAAAAGACAAACTTCAATTGCCGAGTTTTGGTTGAATAAAAAATTTCACCCAAGGACAAGTATTCCACATTTTTTCAAATGTTGGAAAAACAAGAACAACTGGTTGCTGTGCAAGTAGCACAGATGAATCCGATCACCTAGAGTTAAGTTTAAAAATCCAAAAAAAATATACTCTCAAAAAAATCGGTAAAAAACCTTACAATATTCTATAGGTTGAAAAGTGAAAATAATTTTCGCTTTATAATTTTTCATTTTTGAAAATCAAATTTATAATATAAAAAAGAATGTTTTAAATTTGTCTGCAGACAAATGCGATGACTAAAATAACAGTTTAGATCAATTTATAAATGCCACAACCAAATTATACATTACCTAGACTTAGTTAGTACTGAACAAAAAACTTTCACCCACGTCAACTTTTGCTGCCTAAGTTTATGCTGGTTTGATTGATTTGAAACTGAATATTTGTTTTACTAGCCTGATTTTCTGATAACGGTAGATTTGGATTTTTTTGCCAATGCTCGTTGTTCCGACTTTCAAAGAAAATTATGGAAAAATTGAGCTTGGTTGGTTTTTTCTCCAGACAAAACTTGATTTTTTATCTAGCCACTTTTGGCAAACTTTTTCTTTTCATTGGAAAGCTGAAGATGTTTCCAACTCAAATTTGAAAAGAAACTTCACTTGTGATCATTTTCAATGATAAGTTTGATAAAATATTGATTGTTCTTATATGAAATAACAAAAAGCCCAATGTATTGCAAGCTATTAGGGAGTAAGGGCAATTTAATCTGGCTCAGAAATCGCTATTTTAGATGAAAATATCCATTTCAGTTTTTATTACGAAAATTTAAAAAAGAAATGATATATTAACAAAAAATGAAAATTTTATATCTAAGTTATTTTGGTCATTCCATCATTTTTTTTTAAAATGGCAATATATCACTTGGTATAATAATTTGAAATAAAAAAAATCATTCTTTTTTAATATTGCATCATTGTTTGAAGCTGAACCAGATCACTGCAAAGCTTGTTTAGTCACCTATATAACCCGCTAGACCAAAAAATGTTTCTAAAACTTTCTGGTTTTTTAATTAATTATGAAAAGACTGATTTCGAAAGAAAACAAACAGAGTGGCTTAAAAGCAACTTCATGAACGGTAATTTATCAGCAACCCTCATATCACAATGTGGTTAATCTAAAACTTTTCTGAATTTTTATTATAATTTTTCCCCTATTTTCTTGATTCTTAGTGACAAATTTTTGAGCATATTGCAGATATCATTTCGTTATACAAATCACGACCGTAAATGGTGAAATTTTAAGTCAAACGTAATGCCTTGAAAAAATCTTTGAACCAAGTTTTTTTGCAAATAGATTGAAACATCATCGCTTACCATCGCCAAATTCATTTTATTCTGCTCTCTCCTGACAATCTAATTTGGTTTTCAGCATAAAGGTTTTTGAGAGTGATCAAACTGCTATTTCAAAAACAATTGTTTCAAATTGGTGGGTGTTTAGAACGTTACACAAACTAATTAATCTTATAGATTAAAAAATGAAAATATTTGTTTTTCAATTTTGAAGTTAAAATCTATACTAAAAAAAGAATTTTTCAATTTTGAAGTTAAAATCTATACTAAAAAAAGAATGTTTTTTTTTTATTTTTCTCCAGACACACGCGATGACTAAAATAACAATTTGGTTCAATTTAGAAATGTCACAACCAATTTATACATTAGTTAAGCTGAGTTGATACTGAACAAAAAATTTTCGCCCACGTCAATTTTTGCTATCTAAATTTATGCTGGTTTGATTGCTTCGAAACTGATTTTTTGTTTTAGTAGCCTGATTTTTCTAAGAAACGAAGATTTAGAAATTTTTGCTAATGGTCCTTGTTCCGAATTTCGAAGAAAATTATGGATCATTTGAGCTCGGTTGGTATTTTCTCCAGACAGAACTTGATTTTTTATCTAGCTACTTTTGACAAATTTTTTCATTTCATTGGAAAGCTAAAGATGTCTTCAATTCAAATTTAAAAAACTTCACCTGTGATCATTTTCAGTAATATATTTGATAAAAATTTCAATTGCTCATATTTTTGATAACAAAAAACCCAATATAATTCAAGCTATTTACGAATAAGGGCCTTTTAACCTGGCCCAGAAATCGCTCTTGTAAACGAAAACCTATTTCAATTTTTAGTACAAAATTATTTAAAAAAAGAAATATATAACCCGCCATACCAAAAAAAATATATAAAATTTTTTGGTTTTTGTAATTACTTATGAAAAGACTGATTTCAAAAAAAACAAACACTGTCGCTTAAAAAATAACTTCTAGATGGGTAGTTTATTTGAAAACCTCATATCACAACTTGGTAACCTTAAAATTGTTCTGATTTTTTTTTAAGCAAAAACTTTTCTCCCACAATTGAACAGGTTATGTTGGGATTTTTATCATATATCTTGTAATATAATTAATTCAATTCTGTCTGAGCAAAGTTGTGGTCAAAATGGGATAATACTGACCAGATTTTTCACCCGATCATTTTTTGCCAGATATGTTTATGCTAGTTTGATCAAATTGAAATTGCTTCTTTGTTTTACTTGCTTGATCTTTCCGAAACATCAAAACTTTAGATTTTTTTGCTAACGCTCGTTGTTTTGATTTTTGAAATTAGTGCTTTTTTTGAGACAGTTGTTTTTTTCTTGAGACAGTTTTTGATTTTCATCTAGCCACTTATCTACATTTTTGATCTACATTTTTTGGGTTTTTCATTTTAATTAAAGTCTAATGATGTGTTCAGCTGAAATTATAAAAACAATTACATTCACCTGTGATCAATTTTCCAGAGTAGGTGAATTTTCTGAAGGTCATTTTTTTTTATTTCAGATAACAAAAGCTTACTAGATATAAAGCTATTTACGCGAGCGAGCAAACTAATCTGGCTCAGAAATTGTTCCTAAAAAGGAACAAGACCTTTTTTCAGATAGATATACATACACATAAGTTTTCGAAGATGCTTCACATGTGATATATATATTTTTGGAAAATTATACGGGTTTTAAAATCATAAATTAGACCATTTAAAGCGGGATATTTTGTTCTTTGACACAGGTGGCAAAATCATCCAGCTTAGATCAGAAATAGATCCGAATTGAATTGAGGCAGACTACTTAGTCTAGTTATTTTGTTGTTACAAGCAAAATATATCAACTTATACTTAATATGGCGTGAGGGCGATGGCTTCCAATAAAAATATCAAAAAGAAATTTCAAAATTTTTTTGAAATTTTGTTTACTTTTTCAAAATGAAAACTATTCCATAGATAAGGGCAGTCAAAAGATTCAGGTCTTCGCCCTGATATGAGCAGTCCTCTTTCTTTTTCAACTATACTTGCAAAACGACAAAATGCAATTGTTTAACATACTTTGGACTTTGAACCCATAGGTAGACTTAACTTGTTTTTAGCAAAAATTTGTCTCGCTGTTTTAGAAACGGCAATTTTTTCCTATGCAGAAACTTTTTAAAAAAATTGTTGCTTTAAAGTGAAACTGTCTGTCAATAATATAAATCAAACAGGTCACAACATTTTGAGTAAACCAGTCTTTGGCAATGTTTTGCTTTGTTGTTTTAGAAACGGTGGAAAAAAATTTTTTTTGAAAAAATGTAATGTCTAACAGCGAAGTTATCAGCCAAATGAATGCCATTTTGACTTACTGTGTATTTGCATCAAAGCCTATATTTTCTTCTCTTAGATGGTATTTAGGCGTCGTCGCCTTTTTCACTCTCAATATTTCTTTTTCTGATGGTCAAATTCACATTACCCTTATTAGTTTTGAACCAATGAAATTACGATCTTCGTTTTACGTCTTCATTATGCTCACTATACTTTGATTAATTGTTTATTTATTTGTTGCCAATAGGAAGCAGCCAATGACCTGAGTTGCCCCGAGTCTTTTTCTGCAAAGAAACTCCCAGAAACAAATCAGTTATTTTCATTTCTTCGAAAGAAATCAGCAGCTCGTCAAATCTAATTTTCCACAAATACCCTCAATAGCATCAAATTAATTTGAGAGAGTTATCCTGCTCGCTTCAAAATGGCGGTTTTCTCATCAACTACCCCTCAACTTGTTCTCATGGATAATTTCACCAACCTCAGTAAGTTTTCAGCTTTTTAGTAATTCTACTGCTAGGCGATTCTTCCAATTTCTACTATGATCAAATTTCTAAATACATTATCCGGAAAATTTGAACAAAATTTGAATGTCAAAACGCGTTTTTCTCAAATTGGGTTGACTTTTAAAAAATGATGAAGACAAAACTAACATAACAGAATTTTTATAAAATTATCATTTTGCAACGTAATTTGCGGGCCCAAAATTTTACGCCAAAATCGATGATTTTTGGCTGTTTAGTCTATCAAAAATTACGCTAAAACTACCGGATCAATTGTTGACAAAGTTATATTATGTTGAGCTTCTGGAGAAATAGTGGAGGTGGGTCAAAACAATAGTGTGCGATGAGAGAAAAAAACATTCTGATTAAACAATTTCCGATAATGTAGTTTGTATAACGCGCTCCCGAAGAACCGGGGGCGAAGATAAGAATTCCGCTCCAGTCCTTTCTCTAAATTTTTTAAATGATTTTGTTCCTAGTTTCAAGGAAAGTGACGGAATATGTGTTTTTTGTATTAGTATTTGAATGAAGATTTTGAAATATCTATCATTTTATGAATATCGAAAGTTTACAAGCAACAGCCTAAGGTTTTAATGATCTCGTTGCCGGTCCTTTCCTAGTTTCTTTCCGACAAGATTTTGAGTTGTTAACCTCAAATTATAATCATATTATATAACCTATTTTCTTTCTTACTTTTTTCTTTCTTTCTTATAGCTAATTTTGCGCTTCTGACTTCTAATTTATTTATTGGTCATTAAAAATCGGAAAACAAAAGTAATTTGCGTAATTTGATCCAACCATGGAAGAGTATCGAAGTTTAATTAAATTTCTGTTTTTTTTCAAACCCCTTACCGCCAGCTTCATTTTGCAACTTTCAGAAGGGAGGAGAAACCAAAAAAGACTAGCGCATAAAGAATTTTTTGTTCACAGATGATTCCACGACACAGGAATATTTTGGACGGGACGGGTTCATTCCAGACTACTGGTACACGATCGAGACTGTGTTGCACGTGAGTTTCTTCGTCCAGACGCCCATCGGCTTCGTGAGCAACATTCTGGCCGCAGTGACTGCAACTCAACTCATCGCTAAGGGCGAACTGACACAGTCGGCTGCTACGCACATACAGGTGCGCTCAATGAGTTTATCCTTCACTAAAACCGAATACCAAGGTTTGAAATTTTTCATCTTTTGAATTTTCTAGTTTTCCCACAAATGTTTCGGGGCATGTAACTTAGACGTTCCGAAACATCGTTGGGAGAACTTACAGGTTCAAGAATTCAGAAGGTTCAAACCTTGATACAAATTGGACACCGATAGTTCAGATACAGCTCCAACACCACCTTAGGAGGATAATTTTTCACTTCAGTTACCTGTTAAGCATAAAATATAACTTTTAATATTGCATAACTCATTTTCATTGAAAGTAGGATTTTTGTGGAGACGGTCGAAATATATCTCACTTGGTTCGAGCTAAGTCGACCACATTTTTTTGGTTGATACTGTCTAAAAACAGTTGAATTGGGCAGAGCAAAGTCGAGTAGAGTTTTGTCGGACGAGAAAGTTGAAATCCACCGTAATTTGGTCGAGACTGTCAAAATATACGCAAAATTGGTTAGGACGAAACATACAGAACTTTGGCCGAGACTGTCGAAAATAGCAGTGAGCACCTCGACCCGGTTTACAATTTTTTTTTCAATATGCCATCTCTTTTTCATTCAAACTCGCTATGAGCAACAATACCAACTGATTTAGAACCTATTATTCTATAGTGTTTTTTTAAATTGATTTTATCGTCCATTTTATAAGAGATGTTTGGTAAATTTGAAAGAATCTATCAAAACAGAGCTGTCTAGAGGGTACTATGTAGGTTAACTTTTCCCCAATGATTAGAACAGACTGAGAAGTTCGTTATCGCTTTTGGGGTCCCCATTTCAAATCAACTCTCATATGATACTCAGAAACGAAAAAACTGTTCAAACGTATAAAAATTTTGAAAAAATAGCGAATCTATCTTGCATTGTGCGTGGAGGTTGCGAACGAAATCCGACTTTAGCAGAACCCTAGGAATCTATCTTGATTAGTAATTCGATATGAGGTGGCCTCATATTCTTGTTATTGTTAAAGTCGAATGTTCGTAGTATGAAAAGATAATAAATAAGTTGTATTTTCTTAGTCCAACTGTAAAGCATTAAATCGAAATCTTACTGCGCTGTTGTATTTCAGATCGGAACAGACGTTAGAAATCACAAGGTCAAAGGAGCAGGTCTCTAGACAGAAAGAAAACAATTGATGGCATTTACATAAACTTAAAACTGGTCCCTATCTCATTCGGGCAACCACAAATAAATTTTAACTTGTATAAAATTTATCAACTTGTAATGTTATCCTTTCCAATTCATGTTACAGATCAATGTCAGTTTTCTTTGAGTTTTTCGGCAAACAGTTTAACTAGAGTTTTTAGGCCCACCTGCCAAACCTCTCGTTTAGGTTTTCTTTTCTTTTCGGTCTGCGTTATGTTACTTGTTTTGGATACGATGAATCATAACACCCCCCATCTTATCAACGCCACGTCGCTGTCGCGTTGATTTTCTTGTCCCCTCTGCGTTTTTCTTCCGACCTCCTTCGACGGTCTTTGGCGTTCGCGTGGCCACTGTATCCGACGGTTCAACTGTATCCGACGGTTCGATTACGTTTTTACTCGCCGCCGTTTTGTCCGCATCGTCCTCCTCGACTGTCCAATCGCTCATGTCATTCTCTTCACTCTCGTCCTCGCTATATTCTACAATCCTCGGGTTTGCCGCCTTTTTCGCCTGTCCCATTGCAAGTTGATCCTTTTCCGCTTTCCGTTTGAGTTTCGTCGGTACACTGGGACCCGGTATGCTTCTTGCGGATTCACTTGGACCCGGGGTGCTCTTTTCGATATCACGTAAACTCGGGGTGTATTTCCGGTACTTGCTCGGACCCGGGGTGCACGCTTCGTAGAAATCCTTGATTTGGCTTTCCTCAGCCGCTGTTCTAAAAGAAACACCACTTCGTCTTAATAACGCCCCTTTTTCCATTTTCACAGTATGGTCAGTTAACTTATCGATTTTCAATGGTAAACGTTTATACCTTCTTGGATCCTTGGGGTCTGTTTTCCCCGTTTTCTGGTAGACTGTTGTTGAGCTAGCCTTGGGCCGTTTTTTTCCTCCTGATTGTTTTGAAACTTTATCAGCCATCTCAGTAGCCTTGGGATCCCTGTCAGTTATCTCATTATCATCCAAAATCCTTGGGGTTTTTCTTTGCTCAGGTGCGTATACTAGGTCGCTTCTCTTTTCCCAGTCCAGGGTCAGCTCCACCTCAGGGAGATTGCTTGCCTTGTCTAAACAAGATAGCTTCTGATTAACAACCTTATTCCAATTTAGATTTTTCAAAGATGGTGTCTTTGTTAAGTTTCGAAACGCCGTATTTGCTTCTCTTCCATGATATGCTTCAAAGGGTGTTAATTTAGTCTTAGAATGTGGCACAAAACGTAAAGCGCTGAGCGCTCGAGATATCATTTCCCCAAATTTGTAACTTTTATTTTCCTGAAGATAGGTGAGCACGTAATTTTTTATCGACCCAATTGTTCTTTCGACCATTCCCGTTGCGCGATGGTCCTTAACCGGAGATTTTATTAGTTCAATGCCTTCATAGTTACAGAAACTCTGAATTTCATTCGAGAAAATCCCCGTTGCCTGATCCATATGCAACTTCCTTGGGTGTCCGTGAGTGTTGATGTACTTCCTTAGGAACTTTAGGACATTTTTAGATTTATTACTTGAGCATATATATGCTGACGGCCAGTGCGAAAAAGTATCCACTGCTACGAGTACATATTTCTTTCTACCCTTTACATAATTGACTGGGCCCCAGAAATCTAATTGAACCAAATCGTTAGGTTCTTTAGGTACATAAGTTACCCCAATATCACTTTTTGGGATATCTGGTTTTAGATTTTTACCTGCTTCTACGCAGCATTTGCAGTACTTTGCCGTTGCGGCAATATTTCGATGCATCAACGGGATCCACACATCCTTTGCGGCCGCGAACATTTTATCCCGACCATGGTGTTGAAAGTGTAGTCTGTTGAGAACTGCGGAAGACATGTCCTTGGGCATAGCTAATCGGCCGTCCATCCACAAACAGTTGTCCCGTACCGCGAAGTCATTGTAGTGTTGAGCGTAATATGGTCCTAGTTTAGTGATGATTTCTCGGGCTCTTGGGTTTCTGTCTTTGATCGCGTCACGTATGGTCTTCATGATGGGGTCCTTCTCCAGATTAGCCTCGACTAACTTTAGACTCAAGATTTCCGGGTGTTCCAATTTTCGGACAACTTTACTGTCCGACGGTATTATGGAGTACACCCATTTATCGTTCTGGACTAATGGGTAGGATAACCCTGGGAATTGATGAGGGAATGAGATAATTGTGTTGGTTTTCTTCGAATTAACTTGTTTTCTATCGATAATTTCGGGCGGTATTAACTCAATATCCGAGTCCGAACTGACAGAACTGAGACTGGGGGGCTGATTTAAACGATTAAGTACAAGGTTAAGATTAACGTCTCCAGAGTTTGTCGAGGTATTTACAATAGCAGAAGTAATTTGATCTTGTTTGTCAGGTGAATTTACTGAGTTTTTACTATTCATGTTATTCATATCTTGTAATTTGCGACTTGAAATTGCGTAGCGAGAACGATGTCTGAATTTTCTTCTTTGATATTTGCATATTTCCGCCGGTATGCAAATCTCTTCAATCTGATTGGTCAACCGTCGGTTGCATGAAAACACGCCCTCTAGTGAGCGTGTACTCTCACTGTGAGTATTTGCATAATCACTTGTTCTTGAATTCTCATTGGATGCTACAAATGTCGTTATGTCAAGGCATGACTGATCGCCCTCTACCGCCGGTATTGGCTTTAGATATTTCACGTTTTGACCCCTAGGCTTCATTTGAGCCTTAGGATTTAGTGCTTCATTTATCATTTTTATTTTCGCTACTACAAAGCTTTCATCGTAACGACTGGTCTCGGGTGCTGCTGCAGATGGAAATCGGGACAAGTAATCTGCCATTCCCATTTTTGACCCCTGTCTGTGTTCAACTTTAAAATCGTACGGCACTAAACGATCGTACCAACGCGTTAGTCGGCTGAAAAACGTTTTATTTCCTTTCGGAGATGAATTCAATAACGTTAGCAGAGCCTTATGGTCCGAAATAACTGTGAAATAACGGCCATATATGTAATTTCGAAAATGCTCCGTAGCCCACACTACCGCAAGTAATTCTAATTCGTTCGTGGAGTATTTTTTCTCCGCAGGGTTTAGGTAACGCGATGCAAACGAAATGGGATGCCACCCTGAGGCCCCATACTGTTCTAATACGGCCCCCAAACCATCGTGACTAGCGTCACAAATAATTCTAGTCTCCCGGTGAATGTCGAAATGTCGTAACTCGACAATGTTTTTCACTAGCGATTTTAAATGTTGGAATGCATTTTCGCAAACATTAGTCCAAACAAAATCGTTGTTTTGGCTTAGTAGTGGCCTTAGCGGTGCACTTAATTCTGCGAGTTTGGGTAAAAATTTGTGTAAACTGTGAAGTGAACCCATCAGTGATTTCAACTGTTTTCGTGATTTGGGGGTTTTCAGGTCTTCAATTGCTTGTGTTTTCTTTACTAAGGGTGTAATACCACTTTCCCCAATTCTAAATCCGAGCCACTCGCACTCTGTTTTCGCAAATTCGCATTTCTGCAACTTTAAAGCAACATTAGAAATATCCAGCTTTTTCAATATCTTTTCGACCAATGCGATGTGTTCGATCTTCGTTCCTTTCGAAGAAATTAAGATATCATCGATGAACGCGTTAGCTTGAGGGAACTCTTTAAGCAAATTATCAATTACTTTTTGGAATTCCGCCGGCATTGATGTCAACCCGTAAAATCCATTTTTAAAACGATACGTTCCTGTGGATTTCCCCCCAACAAGCGAGAAATTGCATTGTTCGCTCGTTTTTTGTTCTAAAGCGACTTGTCCATACGCATATGTGAAATCCAATGTTGTAAAATATACATTCCCCGCTTTTTTCTCCGCAATTATCTGGCTTACTCCGTCTATTAATTCGTCAATATTTGGCATTTGGTACTTATTTTTATGTACCTGCTTGTTTAACTCTCTTGACTCCAATGCTATTTTTATACTTCCATCTTTTTTTACTGTAATTACGATGGGAGAGACGAAATACTTATCTGAGCATTCTTGTAATTTTACGATATGCCCTTCATTTATTAGCCGATGGATTTCTTTATCCACCTTATCTTGCAGACTAATCGGCACCCTGCGTCCTTTTTGCTGTATGGGTCTCAAATTGTCAAAAAATTCGGCTCTTACTTTTGCATTCCGGATTTTCCCTATCCTAGTAAACAAATTTGGGTACAACTTACAGAAGTATGTATGCAATTCGTCATATTTCTCCTCCTCTTGACTGATCCCTTCCCCTGTGATTCCCATCACTTTCTTCCGTTGAACTAACTCGAGACCCAGGGTGCCCATAAGATCCCGCCCCAGGATGGACTGATGGTTCCCGGATATAACCGACACTTGTGCTGGTGCCGCCCAGCCGTTTAATGACATCATCACTGTTATCTTCCCCAGTATGTTTATTCGATTGTTGTTATAATCCAGGAATTCGTCTTGTGACGGTTTTAGTTGGATATTTGCCTTACCCAACGTTGCTTTTAGGTCGTTAATGCTAAAAATGGTCACTGGGGATCCACTATCGATCCACAACCACATTTTCTTCCCTGCTACTTCAACTTGCACGCGGGCCCCAGGGAGCTTTAGTTCGGATTCGTTCCTCTTCCTGTGTATTGACATTACCATGTAATCGTCCGATCCCGACGTCATGGATTCGTTTTCCCCGCACCCCTGCTGATTGACCCACGACACTGGATCTTCGTTCAAGTCAGTTACGTTTTGTGTACTTTGTTGATGCTCACTCTCCTCCCTAACCAGTCCGACTCGTCCTCGTCCCCTCCAATGGTTAGTACCTCTTCTAACTCCTCGGCATGTTCGTTCAAAGTGACCTAATTTTCGGCATGAATTACATGTTGCTCCTCTTGCAGGACAGCTCGCAATATGCTCCAGGGTAAAATTTGGTGCGTCGCAATTGTAACACCTACGATTATTTCCGCTTCCTCCACTACTACTCGGTCCTTGGGTGTATCCTCCACGTCCCCCGCGTCCACGACTTCGAAAAAATCCTTGTCCCCTCCTTATGTTACTCACCGGTTCTTGTTTTATTGTGATAGCCGGAGCTGTTGAAGCTGGTCGTCCCGTATACGATTTGTATGCGCGTTCCCCGCGTTCGTATGACAATGCGATCCTGTAGACTTCTTCAGGTAATTTTGTTGATCGTGATAACTCTCGTTGGCAATCAGACTCCCGCATGTTCATAATGAAAATGTCACGAACGTTTTCGGCCGCATTTGCAAAATCACATCTACCTGCTAGGGCGCTTAGTTCCGCATGGAACTTTTCGAACGTTTCGTTCTCACGCTGTTTCCTTCCGTAGAAAAGACCCCGTTCATGTGTTACATTCCTCTCTCTTTGAAACACGTTTTGCATTTCATCTAGAACCCGTGGGTACCGTGCAGTTTTGATGTTAACCGTCGGTTTCCGAGCTTTGAATATTCTTTGCGCCTCGTCTCCGATACATAGATATAGATTAGACTTTAACTTCTTTTCTGAATCGAGACGGTTTTTCCCATTTACTTCTTCAGGCAACGCACCGACGGCCGCCGCATTTAGAGTGTCCGCAAAATAGAAGTCATCGGGATCAATATCGTACTTTGCGATCATCCCCCAGTGAAACTTGACTATCCACTCTTCCCAATAGACTGGAGGTTCTGGTGTTCGTACTTCCCAAAAGGCTACAATGTTCAATGGATTTTCCCCCCCTCCTTTTTTCTCTGCTGGCTGCGCCATGTTAAAGTCGAATGTTCGTAGTATGAAAAGATAATAAATAAGTTGTATTTTCTTAGTCCAACTGTAAAGCATTAAATCGAAATCTTACTGCGCTGTTGTATTTCAGATCGGAACAGACGTTAGAAATCACAAGGTCAAAGGAGCAGGTCTCTAGACAGAAAGAAAACAATTGATGGCATTTACATAAACTTAAAACTGGTCCCTATCTCAAT
>NW_026971508.1:0-886 GCF_963678635.1 Symsagittifera roscoffensis | reverse complement strand
GCGCGTCATTTGAATCATCTGGGAGAACAAAGTTATCATCTCCTTTTGCAATTTTTTTCATTTAAATTGCAGCGTCAAAAACAAACAAAATTCCCGATATGGTATCCTTGACGAAATTGAAAAATTGAGAGACTGTTTCAGAAACTGGAAAATCGTGACATCGCTGGCGGATTCTAGAAAACAGATTAAAATTGGTTGGGTTTTCCCAGAACACTAAGCTTAGGACACATTAGATTTTTCACTCTTCACAGTCAAACCTAGTGAATCTGTGAAGGACTGGAGGTTTTAAAAGTTTCGAAGACTAATTGTCAGTTTCCACAATGTCATTTCAATGAAAATGTTTATAAACTTGTCAATTAAATTTTTCCCCAAAACGTTCCCCCAACCCTCCTCACCTCAGAATCAAATTTATGGTGTAATGACTGGTTTTAGAAGGCTGCGTGAAAATATCAATTATCTTCGGAATAAGATTATCAGCCAATTTTTATATCAATCGATAGTAAGAACAAAATTTAACTCGCAGAAGCTCGCTAGTGAGGGGGGGGGGGTCAGGAAAGAAGAACCGCTGTGAGTATAGTGGATGAGATCAAATGGGTTGATGGAATAAAACATGACATTGGTGTTTACAACAGATTGCCCATGCGAACATCCACGCTACAGCTCCAGGACATGTGGTCATGGGTTCGAACTCGGACTACGGCTTCTACAGCTTCGGCAACGGAATCTACGCCATGTACCCCGAGATGAGCCTGAAGCGTATCAGGTGGCAGGCCACAGTTGAAGGCCAAGACCGTGAGTTGCATCTAACCCCCTCCCCTCCCCCCCCTTCCTCCGCCAATGGAAGGTAGAGAAGACCCCCTTTGGTACCTATGAGAACCCCCATAGG